>NC_058412.1:38675331-38676559 GCF_002201575.2 Neomonachus schauinslandi
CACACACACACACACACACACACACACACACACACACACACACACACTGCTAGTACATTTCCAGCCTCTTTCTGTCCAGGTCTGAGGTCTCTTTGCCTCTGCTGGGAAGCAAGTCATGTTGGGCAGGGCTCCTTTAAAGGAAGCTTCAAGCCAGCTCTCTGGTGCCTCTCCCATCTGACACTGAATTATACATGACACGAGCATCACTAAAGGGGAATAGTGCTCAGGAGAGCACCATGGAGGGGGGCGAGAAAGGCAGAAGCAGAACAGAGGAACAGTGGACAAAGGTTTTCCAAGCATAAGGGAATAATGTATCAGAACTTATATAATAAGGGCCAGGGCCAGGGTGAGGAAAGTGAGGCATTTGCCTTAGGGGCAAAATTTAAGGGGGTGCCATAAAATGCAGTTATCAAGATAAATAATATTTAATGTAATTTTAAAAATATGTACGGAAGTGTGTTTCCCTTTTGCTTATGGCACCAAAAGCAGGCCCTGGTGCTGTGCCCTGGCAGCTTCTTACTCCTTCCTGGCCAGACTGAACCCCTGAGCCAATTCCACACAGAAATGCTGGAGCAGCCCCCTAGGAAAGGCCTTCCTCAGGAAATAACCTTTTATCTGAGCCTTGAAGAAGGAGGTGAGGCATGGAGTGTATGAACAGGAGAGAGGGAACAGCACATACATAAATCCGAAATGCCTCAGTTGGAAAGAGCTAGATGGCTATTTGGGGAATGGTGGTGGCAATGAGTTTGCAAGCAGGGACCAGATTATGTAGAAACTCTTTAGTATTTTAATTAGGGGAGACACATGGCCAGATTTGTTTCTTATGCACATAATGCCTGTGGGGGACAGATTGGAGGGGCCAGGCCTGAATACAGGTCAGTGGTCCCTGAGGAGGCTAGCCGCAGTGTCCAAGTGAGGGATGACCGCATCCCCAACCAGAACAGGTGTAGATAGATTCCCAAGGTCCAGGTGCAGGCCTTGGTTTCCCCACCATAACACTGGGTGGGGCGGCACCTGGGTCTCTGCCCCGCCAACGGGGCCACCTCAGGGTTCCATTTGAGCGGCGGGTGCACCAGCGAGCGCGGAGGAACCGCCCGAATTCAGCCGCGGGCTGGGGCGATGGGGTCGGGGCGGGTCCCGCGGATGCCCGATCCGCTCACCGCCCCATTCGCGCGGGCCCGCGCCGCTCAAATGGAACCCTGAGGTGGCCCCGTTGGCGGGGCAGAGA